>NC_051065.1:11826352-11843852 GCF_004664715.2 Peromyscus leucopus
GTTGATTTGTAAATTGACAATGTGTGTAATTAGGAAAATGTGCATCAGTGGAGGAAAGGGAAACTCTACTTACACATAAGTGTGCTGCATGCCTATTCCCCAAGGTGACTTCAGAATAGTAAAAGCCTGAAAGCTGGAACAGCTACCCACTACACTGAAGCTATAGAAACATACTGTGAGGATCACTTTAAAGACACATGCAACTGTTGAGACTAAGAAAATTTACAACTCAACTCTTGTTTCATTGAACTATCTATCAGTTTGAATAAAACGATGGGTGAAACAACTAGTTGTTATGGTACTATGCACTGTGTCTAGAACTTTAAGCATTTATTAAATTCAATGCTAATATTCCCCAAGTCCTCTCTAAAATATACAGATGAAATGATCTAATGAGATTACTTTTGAAAGTTCATATTAATTTAATGACTTTTATAAAAATGACATTTTGATTTAATAATAGTTATAAGTTGTATTTATAATTTTAGATTTTCCCAATTTAATCTAGGATTCAGAACATTTTAGTGAATAGCAAACCCCAAGTACTGGGGATAATTAGAATAAACTCCTAAGGTTAGTATAATAGTTATCTTTTTCCTAACTATGTCTGGTAAATGACCTGTGTATATTCAAAACTTTCAAGTTTAAATAGCTATTTCCAGATTTATATAACTATCAAAATATATAAACGAGGCATCAAGGTGCATGTCTGGAATTTCAGCACTCAGGAGGCTGAGGTAGAATAATAGCAAATTTGATGTCAGCACATTGGAGGGCATTGTACTAAATCTTTTTTTTCTCATTTAGAACTTCCTATCCTTTTAGCTGAGGACTTGGCCTCTTGTATCACAGTCTTGGGACTCTGAGGAGACCCAGAAAGCCCTCACTGACCGCTTCCTGTTCCTTCACTTCCACCATCAGGCCTATTTGTGTTTTCTTTTGGGCCTTTTATTTAAATAAAGAACATTATGGAAAGTCCCCAAGTTCACAATAAAGAAGAATAACAAGAAGAATGCATTATCAAAACCTAAGCAACAAATTTTGTAAAAGAATAACTACAAAGTTATATTCCTAGCATCTTAAGAAAATTTTAATATGTAATTTTTTCTACAACATCATTGTCCTAACCAGGATACACACCTAAATTTAGATATGGGTGTTGGCAAAAATTAAAATAATACACTGCAGTATTCCCAGCAACCTATTATCTAATATTAATTTACTTATATGAAATACTATTTCTAAATAACAAGTTACATTGATACTCAAATCATCCTCCTCAAAACACTGCTCTTAATTTCTTCTCCATACCATTGTGCTCCTGCTCACTCAGCTGTACTTCACTATCAACACACTTACAGCCTGGAATTCCCTTCCATACAATAACCTATCTAATAACACCATCCCTATTATTAAGGAATGATGCATATAGACTTAACTCCTTATAGACTACCTGACCCATCCAAATGATACTGATCTTCTCCTTGAACCCTCTAAAGCATTTTTTAAATTGCTTATGCTGATATTCCAAACCTCTGAATCACAAAATTTCATCAAGCATAAGAATATTTTACTTAAAGTTTCTGTTTCTCAAGACAGGGATATTCAAGTGTTTGAATACAGGAAATAGCTGGAACTAATTCTCAAACCCTACTCAAGGCCAATGAACGATTGTGAAGTATATAGATGAGGAGACCTACACATAACAAGCCCTAGTTAATATAGCTGATTGAATAAATTATCTTCACATCAGTAAGAGTTTCCTTTACACTGATTTTAAAAGAAAGAAGACTGAGAAACATCCAGTGCCTCATTACAGATTTTTCATTCAGGTGGAATCATCTGAAGGGGTTTAATTACAAGCGAGTCATTCAGCACAATAGATTTTCATGTATTTAGTATTTTGATTAATTTGAGAACATAGCATAAGGAATACTGGACAGTTTAGCTGGCTCATTGGTAATCTTCAGTCATGCGGTAATGGCTAGGTGCTTGAGAATATAGTGGGCTCCGGGGGCAGAATGCTTGGGTTTGAAGCCGAGCTCTTCTCCTAATAGTCAACAAAGCTACTGTAATCTGATTGAACCCATTTTTTAAAATCCATAGGCAAGAGACACAAAAGAATTCTGTCTTTTACAGTTGCTACAAAAGTAAATGACTGTCTGTGTATATGCAAAAATGTGAATAATGTGATTCCATGACACAAGTGATTGATAAATATTAATAGTGTCACAATATATGTAAAACTTTATTTCTTTTCATGAAAGAAGGTATGTTATAAACACAGGAAGTGATGATGAAACATCCATATACATTCCTTTTCCTAAAGAATATTTTAATCTTTCTCTCCAGAGTAAAATATTTATGAATAACTCAGAAATATCATAAAACAAAACAAAAGAAATTACTTGTGGTATACATGTTAGATGCCAGTAATAATGAGCTGCCTTTTCTTAAAAGAATAAGGAAATGAAATAAATAACACAGTTTGTTACTATAATTACTCAAAAGAATGATTAACGAACACATCCTGAACACCACAATGCTAAGGCAAAAGCTCAGGTCACGTCTCAGATCATTTTACACCACATGGAAAGCTAATTTCAAAGGAGAGGAGCCAGCATCGACATGCTCTGCCCAGAGAGCTTCTACATTTATTCTCCTCAGTCATCCATCACCGGGCTCATCATTAGCTTGTCATTAAAATCATTAATATACATGCATTGAGTGGTCCAGGCTTGTATCACATTTGCTGTGCACATTGGGGCTTACCCAGTTCTGATAATACACATTGAGCTAGGGAAACCTGGAATAGATTAAAATGCAAATTTTAAGAAACATAGCAATTTTTATGTATATTATATATTATATGTCTATTAGAAAATAAATTTTTCTGCCAGAAATTCCATTATACTCATGATTGAATCAAATTCCCTGTATCTGTAAGGATGTCAATGCTTCAATCATATGTTGCTTTGTTTGGGCATTTTATGTCTTATTGGTCTTTTCATTTTGTTTTTTGTGGGTTTTTTGTTTGTTTGCTCATTTCTTGTTCTTTTTTGTTTTTCTTTCTTTCTTTTTTTGAGAAACAGCGGAGGGGTAAGAGAGAGAGAGAATTTAAAGTTGTGGCAGTATGGAGGGGGGGGAGAGTCTGGGAAGAGCTGTGGGAGGGAAAACTGGATAAAAATATATCGAATGAAAAAAGTTAAAAAAGCTTCAGTATTACTTTCATTAGGAAATCAGATAACATTATCAATATTTCCCCTTGCTAACAGTAATTTAACAAAACTTTATTGAATGTTGGCATAAGTAAGACACTGTGTGCTTTTTCTATCTATCTAAAACCAATAATCTATAACGGGAGAAATATATACTCAAAAATCCTAGTTTGGCCAAGAATAAAGTTCCTAAGGAAAGGAGTAATGAACAGATACAGGAGTTTACAGGTGGGAGAGATTATTTCCCTCTGCGAATTATTCTAATCCATTAATATATATATATATATATATATATATATATATATATATATACATACACATACTTGGTGGCATTTACTCAAGAGAATAAAACAAGGACATGTTAAGACAGACATGATTGTAGTTGTTGGTCCTTTTGCTTATAAAACTCTTCCTGGTCTTGAAGATCTAGGCATTTATCACAACACATGCCCTAGTGTAATGAAATGTATGTACTGCTTTCTTCTGTTTCTAGATTTCAATTGTCCTGTACATTAAACTTCAGTCCTGGCAAAACATACTAATAAAGTGGATGCTAATTCAAAAGAATATATTATAACAGTTTATAGGAATAAAATACATAGCAATTGAAACACTGAATATATCTAAAACCTTTGCTGAGATGTTATAAACACACCAAAACATTCTAATTGGGTTTACCGATTTTCATTGTTTCATTTATGAGACCTTAAACAAAGAATATTTAGTGGACTTATTTGTAATATACGCAGGTAGAAGCACAGGTGTTAAGATTAAATGCACTTCCCAGCCATTTTTTTGCCTGTCTTTATAAGATATCCATATTATTAGAGAAAATAACACAAGCCTTGGGTTAGAAGGGTAGAAGTGTAGTAAGATCTGCCTAAGTAATCAATGTCATAATGCTTCCAAACCAGTGAAAATATGGCAGGTACTTATAAGTGGATATTAAAGTAACTTCAACTTTGATTTTTAGAATCAATTATTTATTCAGTTAATAATGGATATTTCTTCAAACTAGAATATAGTACTTTCTTATGAATGCTTTAGAATTATTCTGTCCATAAAGGAGAGACATTGAATTCAACAACTCCATTTTAGTTCACCATTTAGCAGTTACTATAGGAAAGCAATGATTTAATTTTCCTGCTTGAAGAAAGCATGATACATCACAATTTGATGTAATTTTAACCCACCTACTTGGTGGGTTAAAAATATTTGAGAAGTCTTTAAATCTTTGTTTGGAAAGATTCAATTAATGTTGGCAAGATATAATACCCATTATTATTTCCTAACAAAATCAAAAATAAAGCCATCTAGTACTTCTAGGCAAATAAAAGTTATCTCTCATTTTGCAGAAAAATAAAGCATTCAATATATGTATAAACATGGGGAAGAGGGGAGACGGGGACTATGATTCCTGTTCTCACAAGTCCCTTTCAACAACTGTGTGTTTTTAGACTTTTTAAAAAAATTTTATGTGTGTGAGTGTTCTGCCCAAATGGACGTATGTACAGCACATGTGTGTCCGGTTCCCATGGATACCAGCAGAGGGAATCAGATCCCTGAGAATCGGCATTATGGATGGTCATGACCTACCATTTGAGTGTTGGGAATTGAACCCAGGTCCTCTGAAAGAACAAGTGCTCTTAAGTGTTGAGCCATCTCTTTATCTCCAGTTCTCATAATTTTCAATCTCATAGAGGAAATAAAACATAAACAATTAAATATGGTACAACAAAAAGAGTGATGGATATCATAGTAGAGAAAATATTAAGGAAGGGAAGACAGACTCTGAGAATATAAACTATGATGATTTTTAGGGTGTGTGTGTGTGTGTGTGTGTGTGTGTGTGTTTGAATAGGCTTTGAAGTATTTGGAAATTGTCACACAGAGGAAAAAAGAAAGGACAGAGTGGAAATGGGGGGGAAAGAGTCTTACATAAATTATCGAAGTCAAATTATCAAAAATGGGGGCTTTCTCATATAATAATAAAAAGTTAGGAAATTAGAACAAGATCAGAGAGTGAAGAGCCTTTTATCTGCATCACAGAAAGTGAATGTTTCTGTGCTTTCAGCGGAAGGCTATTGACAATTTGAGAGTAGAGAAGTGAAACAGTTGAAGTTAGGATTGTTTTGCACTGCATCAACCCAGTGTAGAACTGTGAGAGGAAGGTTACAGTCACGCGCTTACCAATGCAGTATGATAAGATACCGACAGCCAGGGCAAATAGGGCACTAGAAATGGAGGGAAAGAGGAATTTAGGCTGCAGGTTGCATTTTGTGGCTCTTTATGTGTATGTGCAAGGCTTTCTTCTGTACTCTACTGACGGCACAGGGAAAGCTCATGATCTCACATGTGACGCTGATGGAGTTTTATATATATTTATTTATTTTTGTTTATAAGGAGGTGTGGGTGTGACCTCAGAGGGCTTCAGTATTAGTGAAGATAGCAGATACTGGAGGTGAAGTTCACCACAAATCTCGGTGATTCTCCTGCTAGAGGCAACAACAGCAGCCATAACATTGATTCATGCTCTCTGGAAACATTACTTATATCTAATTTTCAGTTTGTGTTCTTATGCCATTTTAAGGAAAAAAGTTTTTGAATGAATGCTTAAAAGAAAAGGGCATTCACTGGGTTGCCTTGCCCAGCATTGGTAGAAGGGCAGGAGCTGGGTCCTGCCTCAACTTTATATGCTTTGTTGATACCCAGGGGAGGCCTGCCCCTTTATGAGCAGAAACAGAAGAGGGATTGATTGCAAGGGGTGGGCTGGCAGAAGGGAGGCGGGGCAAGGGGATGGAAGGGAAGAAAGAGGAGGAAACTTTGGTTGGGATATAAAATAAATGAATAGGTTTAATTTATGAAAATGGAAGGCATTAAATTTTGCTTTCTCAAATGGAAAAAAATCATTTTTCTACAGCAAAGTAGCAAAAGAGAAAAAGGGTGCTGCTTGAATTTTAAAAATAAACATTAAATATACATAATTTTTAACTGACATGTAAGGAACCTTGTATGTTTATGCAGTTGTTTTATTATATAGTGAAATATTCAAATTACTTTAAACAGATCTATCTATTCTAATAGTTACCAGTTTTTATGACATAAGCTTTCCAAATCAGTTCTAGTACATTATTATCATTGACAGTCTTTATCCAGAACTTCCTAAGAAACAAGCCTTTGAAGAAGTATGTAACCCATACTCTTGAGGGGCTTGCTAAATGCCTTCTCTCCACATTTTAAAAATGCACGTGTCTTATCAGGATTTCAGAGATTAACCAACTCTAAGACCTGGTGCCCAAACTCCTTCCCAATCTTCTAAACCTGTGCTTCGCCTGGTGGCCTGGCCAATGCTGAAGAACAGGGGTGGTCAGAATGAGAAGCTATGGTTTAGTCACATCTCCATTCTTTTCACACACTGCCCTAAAACTGAACTGAGTCACTTAAATTGTGATTTATGTAGGCAAATAAACAGTCAAGTATCAGTAATTTCCATAAAACTCAATCTCAAAACTGATTTTATGCTAAACTTAGCTGACAACTACACACTTCATGAAGTTGTTTTAACCCTCTGTGCACAAGAAAGCTTTCTTCATCCCTTTGTTTTGGTTTCTGTAATGACCTATGTACTCAGCGGATGGAAAAACTCAGACTGTATCATGTAGGGTATGTTTCACTACTAAGTGCTCATTTGTGATTGTTCAAAAAAAAAAAAAAAGAATTCAGCTTGCCTTATTTGAGGGATCTGCAAAGTAGCAGTTGATTTTTTTATTCTAGTTAATCGCTCAGTTTTACAGCAACACTCAGTAAATGCATATTTTCAAACCACAGAGGACAAGTTACATTAATACACTGACTTGTTGCCTAAAGGAACGTGTTGCTCCTTTTGTTGTGAAAATTATAAGGACCTAAGGCATCAGTGAAGGCAGAAGAAATGTTAATGTTTGCCTGCACCCTACAGCAGAGTCACATTACAAGAGGAAAGTTTATCTTTTTAGATTGTGGTCACACAGCCTAATCCCTAGAGGAATGTAAATTTTCTTCACTTTATCCTTGTTCAAGACTAAGTTAATGGTCCTATAAACTCTTCCTGGTTTTCTTTTGAATGAGTAAGTTCTCTCCATAGAGTTTCTTAAGCTGGAATATTCAAAATCCACTTAAGTCAATGGAGGTCAGACTAGCATCTTAGTAGTGCTTTCTCAATTTTGATTATGCCAGTATTATCAAATATAATGACTAAAGTATTTATATGTTGCTGTGGGTTTATGAGAGACTCAATGATACAATGTAAATGTGATTAGACCATAAAGCTTGGCATGAGAGCTCAGTGTTGCAAAGCTTGCTCCCGAATGTGTCTGAGTTCAATCACCAGTACACATACAATCACATCATATTGATCATCAGTGAATCAATCAATCAGTCTGTCTAGCTCTTTGTATGCAATGTTAGTGTATATGCATATGTACTCTCTGAAACTAGTGATAAAACATGAAGTCTTAAAATGCATAATATATGTCAACAAATACTGTGAAGAAAAATTTTTGGCCCATACCTACGATATGGAAGATTTCAGTAAAAATTATATCAATGAATGATGTACAAGACTAATGTTACAAAAGACTGAAAAATTTTATGTGGTTTACTCATTCTAGAGTATTACCTTATAACCTTTATTCATATGTCCTAGTTAGTTGAGAACATTTTAAATATATTTAACACAGTATATCTCCTAAAAGAAAGGTACAACATGCCCCTGTCCCAGAATTGTGTATCATTGCTGTAAAGCATTACTTCTCAGATAATATTCACAAGTATACTCTGAAACTGTATTAGCTGTTTATACATACTAATTGTCATTTGAATACTTTTACATAAGTGAGATATGAAACTCCAAGAGAAAAAGTTCACAGTCATACAATTCATTCCTGCCCTTTATTCACTTGTGTCCTAACTAGTGATTAATAAAATTAAAAAATATCAGAATAGACTCACTATGGACATATGATGTACATTGATTTCATAGGTGCTCTTTATTTCATAAAATAACATAGCAATTTTCTAGTCAAGGAAAATTCAAGAGCAAAGTGGGGGTTTCTCTTAAATAACTACAATCCCCTCAGTATGCAGTACAGGCTGTCAAACCAATGACAATAACCATTGATACGTAGGCTATTAAAATAAGCAATGCATACAATTAGCAGTCTGTCAATTTCATATTTGTCTAAATACATTTCCTTTCAGTTCTATTTGCTAATTACAAAACCCTCTTACTTCCCATGTAAATGTTTTGCATATATAAAATTCTAAAATATAAATACAAAATTCTTTAAGATAGAATTAATTTCACAAGAACAATCGTTTATATTTGATTCTTTTGGATAGGTAACATCCATTGAATTGATTGTAAATGAGTAAAAATTGCAAATTTAGAGATCTGTGTTCGTATAGTCTGTTTGAAATGAAAAATAATGCCTTTTAGAGAAAAATTGTTGGTATCTTGTTTAGGAAAAAGAGCTTATCTAACGTATTATAGAGAAGAAAATTAAAATTTCAAATAAAATGTTTATTTTTTAAAAGAAAGAGGAAACCATTTGGTAAAATTTTACAAAACAAGAGCTGCCCAGGCTAATGTCAGTGTATTTCTGGTCATAGAGAATATGTCATTGTACTTGAGATTTTATCCTTTCAAAGCATATTCCTAAATTTGTCAGTAACAGGTAGACTTTTATAGTATAAACTTGAGGACATTTTAGAGAAACACTTAATTTTTCAGTGCAGATGGAGGAATGACAATATTATTACAACAACCAGGATTAAAAAACATCTCATTCTCATTTCACCAACTAAGAAGTTATAAAACAAATCTTTCTTAATGTATTTCATTTTTGAAACATTACCTTACTCTACTGTTGAGTATTTTTGTAGATTAAGATAATACCGGACTGTATCTGGTGTTGAATGGATCAAGCCCTATTGTTATATGAAGAATTCTCTATAGCTACTTCCTCTAGTCAGAAGCATTACACCAGTCCTACAGAAATAAAGTTCCTCCTCCTTTTTTCGTGGTGAAAATGAAAATATTTCTCTTGAAGGAAATGTATGACCGAGAAGAGGGAACGAAAGCTTGGAGTGGACCAGTGTTCCTCCATCCCAAATGTACCACGCAGAGTTCACCTTTGCCACGATACCCCAATAACTTCCATATCTGCTAGACAGAAACAAATCAATTCTATTTTTAAATTTGACACACTAGGATTGCATTTTAATATTAGTATACTTAACAAGCCAATTTTTCTCTTTTAACAATGTAGGTATTTTAGTATTTGATTGCAAATTACTCTTAATTTCAGAGGATTTTTATGTTGCCTATGGATGTACACTAGTCCTTGAACAGTCTGTGTTTCTTACATGTATGATTTGCATAAAATTTCAACCACAGGTCTAAGGACTCTTGCATTCCTCATTGTTATTAAGAGAAATAATAACAAAGCTCAGATCTTGACACTTACTTAGCAAGTAGTGCTTCTTTTTGGCTGTCCCAACTCTGCTTAGAACACATCCCACCCTCTGAAATCTCTTTGGCCTTACTCCTTGAACCATTCTTTAGTCTGCAAAAGCAGGATGCAGCCTTCATGGGCTATATGTACAAGTTCTTATCTAACGTAACTTGACTTCTTGGATTCTGACTTCTTGAAGGTCTTGATCTCACAATCTGATAGTTGCACTTAGGGTTCAGACTGCCCCATGGGTAGGTGGCTTCCCTGCTTGCCCTGACTATTGCTTATTTTTTCCACTGCCAGTCTCCCAGCAAAAATGTTCTCCTCAGTTGGCTCCTAGTGAAGTTGTCACCTAGGTTATCTTTGCAGGCATTGATTTCCACCTGGCCTTCACATGGTTCATGTTATTAGATCTGTCTAGTCTTTGAGACTGACTGCTTTGGTGGGCCTAAAGCCTTACTCAGACTAAATCACTAGACTGATTCAAACTTCAGTTGTCTCCTAAGCATGTATTATTATACCCTGTAAAACATGAGAATAGAATAGAAAATGAAAGCAATATTAATCTGTTATGAACCTGGTGCATCATCTCTTTTTCTGATTTGTTAATTACCAAAAGGACTGTGGCTTTAATGTTGTAGTATAAACTTATCAACAGTAAGATAATACAGCATGACCCTTGACTGTCTATCCTTTTGTATTTAAATGTTTAGCTCATGCTACTGAAGAACAATATAAGAAACATTCATCTTCTCTAGTGACATTAAACAGTTTGATTTCTGTTGCTTATATAAATCACATTAATGTCTGTCTATCATCTATCTATCTATCTATCTATCTATCTATCTATCTATCCATCCATCCACCCTCTACCCATTAGTTAATTCTGTCCTAATAATAGATACTGCTTATGTATCCTTGTGCTTTAAGCTGCATTTATTCATGTTGAAATATTATTAATAATTTAAATAAATGGTAAACTTTAATTTCTTTAAAAGAGGTAAACTATGTCTACTTCCTAAGTCCTCTTTCAAAAGCTAAATTTAAAATTTGGGGGTATATGTATATTATTTACTCTTTTCTGTTTTCTAGAAGTATGAAAAATAATATACAAGCAATATTTGTTCTTTAACCATTTAGTGAATGATTTTTTGCCCCTTAGAGACAGAAATTTTCCATGGCTCCTCAAATGGCAGAGAAAAGGAACATGTATCTTCTAACAAACGCCCACTTTAGATATAAAACTGAATCAGTACGCTACAGGACTGTCAGCTAAAGTCGTCTGACACACTTAGCCTAAATTGTGGGATTTCACACCATGGATGTCAGATAACATCTCTAAAGTTCTATAAAAACCTTCAAAACCCTATAGGAACCCACAAATTTCCACAATTGGCACGGTGGGGGTATCAGACATTTTAGCAGAAGATACTGTACCTCTGGTAGGATCTTTTTATTAAGAGGAACTAGAATGAGTTGTAAGTGCCACATACAGGGACTGGAATAATGTCAAAAAGAACAAGAGCTACTGATCCATACTTGTAGCACTTGACAAAGGAGATGAGATGATAAAGAGCTGGCATCATCATGAGTTCTGCACAGTCATTTTGGAAAGCGATCTCAAAGCTAACTAGCAAAGTTAATGAAAAAGTTTAGACATTAAATAAAAATGGAATTAAATCAGAACAAAAATTACAAGAGGACTAAAAAGGTTAGGGGATAAAAATTAAAGATGACTGGAACAGTGTTAATGAGAAAAATCTGTGAACACACATGTGAAGCCAAGTACTTTTTTCCCCCAGAACTTCATAACACAACATAAAGGCCCATAACAGCAGCAAAATAATACTGTCTTCACAGGAGCAAAAACAATGAGTGAGAATGCCTGGCTCAGATTATCAGTCATTTTTAACTTTTTTTTTTTTTCAAACTCAGATTATCAGTCATTTTTAACTTTTTTTTTTTTTCAAATTTAGAGCCACATCATTTTCAAATGCTTTTGTTCATGGGGAGACCTAACATTTGTGGGAATTTTTGTGTAAAATATCACCAACCAAAGGAATAGGATCTGTAAATTTAAAGTTTAAGGAAAGGAATAAAAATTGGGTAACAAAAGAAACATTATCTATTTGAATATCGTGTTTTATGACGTCTCATGATCTAGTCTCAGCATCATGTTCGAAAATGGGGACCTGGTGAACCCTTTTAGCTATCTTTGTGACCAACTGTTAGAGACAGAAGAGGCTGTAGTATAATCTATTGGGGTGAGTTTTACAACCTCTTGAATCTCTCCCAGAGCCAAAGATGCTGCCAAGATGATTGAGACATGTGTGACTTAGAAACTTTGAAGGTTCATAGACTACACACTGGCCATGGAGGCAAATATGACCTCATCACAATCATCCACCAACACATACTCCTTTTACATGACACACATGGTTCTTAAGCCCCAAAGTTTGCCTTCTAAAGACACAACAAATCCATTTTTCTAACCTTACATACAATATAGTAATTTCCTCTATAGTATATCATTAGAACTCAGACTCAGGTATTTTGTCCCACAAGAAGAAATTAATAATCACTTGCAATCAAAATTAAATATTTAGCAAAGAGAACTTTTAACTAATAGGAGAATAAAGGGGCTAAGAAATAACTTGTAAGAAGTTACCTGAAAATTCAGCAGTAGAAAACACTAATCATCAGAAGGAAAACCCCATGGAAATAGGCAACTTGGGGCCTAAAGGCCTCAATACAGAGACAACTAGGGAGAACCTTCATTTTGATCTCTTGATACAAGATTGGAACATGCAAAAATGGGGATCTCATTTAAGGTTGCACAAGAGATGGCAAGTTTGACCCAACTCATTGAGAATGTGGAGCAATCATTGTTTAACTGGGAAGAAACAGTGGGGCTGTGATAATTATTGTGACTTCATCATTAAACACCACTGTTGGCCTCGGATTGGAAAGAGAAAGCATGTGAACTACTTCTAACAGTAGGGGTTCATCTTTCAGTTCTGGTCTGAATATCTTCTTCTTTTTTAAGTTTAACAAATGCGAGAAGACATTAAGTTGAAATTACTGCAGTGTAAACATCGCATCTATCTAACTTTGAAAATAATCCCCCCCCAAAAAAAAAATTAGGTACCTATATAAAGTAGAAAGCATCCTTTACACTTGGTCATAAAGTGGATGGTCTGAAAACTCTTTAAACAGTGCCAGAAAATAGAGATTTAAAAAAAAAATCAAAGGACCGAGGAAGTAGTTTACTTGGTAGAAGTTTTGGGTGCACAAGCATGAAGGCCTGAGTTTGGATCCCTACACTGCTTAGCATTCACAAACTGGAACATTAGAGCTATTTATTGATCTAAAATTTTGATTTTCCCTCTCCGGGGGTCTAGATGGATCATGGATTTTATTCCTGTAGGTATTGCTTTGTGAAACTAAGCTGTTTCCAATGATCTGGCCATTTGTCTAAAACATAACAACCATTCTTAAGAAATTTGGCATTAACCTAGGGATAGCTGCAGAATAGGCACGCATGCCTCATGCACACTCAGATGCAACATTTTTGGCTCAGGAATGGTACAGGGAGCCAGTCATTTGGAAGCAAGAACCTGAGGTTAGGTTCTGACAGAAAAATTAATTGGAAAAGCCTTCTGGGAAATAAGATCATTGTAACAAGGAGAGGTAAAATTTATGTAAGACAAAGTTGAAACAAAATACAGGGTGGAAAAGCAAACAGTTTGAGACAAAAACTAGTTTATTTGGAAAAACTTTCTTTTGCAGAACCAAAATTTTGTAGTGTAAGAACAGTACTAGAAAAGAAAAGTGGACTATGTGGGAAAACTTGGTATCTCCAAACATTTACAGAGCCAACCCACATCTGTTCCTTTATTCTAATCATTCATATCTCTAGCAAACTCAAGTGGAAACTCCCATTCAACCACATCACTATTATGGAACTGAATGAAAATCTAAACAAACTAAACACTTATGGTGTTACATTTAATTTCTTAGACTCCAAAAGCAAAAGTACGACGTCATCACTTTTCATTTCGCTTATGTCTTCTATTTTGCAGTGAATCATAGAGTGGCTATGAGCTTTCCCCCTTTTCTTCTTAGAATAGAGTCAGGTGTCTTTTCTCAGGTGCCTTCTTGGATTAATTCATTGCTTTTCACTGCTCACATTTAATTTAAATCAGATGCTACAGGTACTAGAGCCTGCTAACATTAATCCTCTGCACCCATCTCTCCTAATTCAAAAAAAAAAAAATCCTGACATTACTATAGTCATGCTATGGTACCTACAATATGATTTCAGAGAGTTTGCCTTCTGAAGCAGAACATTGACTGTACCAAATCCAAACCCATAACACTGAACAAACTCTACTCTGACAAACACAAACACCATAACTTGCTATTTAGTAACCTAGGAGACTGGTCCCATCTTCATATAGTCTAAATTCTGTATTTACCTATGTGTTCTAAATTCCTGTCCAACCCTATTCTCCCTGTTTTTGGGCATATGAGTGACTAATTCTGGGTTGGTATTATTTTCTCTGTTAAAGTTGTTCACTGCCAACAGCTTCAGTTAGTATTTTCTTAAGCCTCTAACCCTTTATTCCACTGACTCTGAGCAATGAGCTCCATACAATAAATTTCTCTGTTATATTGCCTCATTTTTAATGAGGTGTTTACTTCAGGAAACATAAGAGATGTCAGAGTAAAAGGAAAGATGCTGTTTTGGAAAGCTATCTATAAATGTAGTGTAGTGGATAGAAAGTATTGAAACTGCAAAGTGTGTTTTGTATTTTTTTAGTCTCATTTAAGATTGTAATGAGATATTGCAATAGGTCCCATCAATCAGTACCTAAGTAGGTATATACCATGAGGAACATCACTATTTCCAGGCATTCAGTTTATTTGCATAAATCTCGTGAGGTAGGTATTATTAAGAGTTAAGGCTAAAAAGAGGAAGAAAAAGAAACCAAGGAAAGAAAACTTGTCCATTCCCACTGTGTAGTGCCTAGTCTGGCGCTGGAGCGCCAACAGTGACAAGTTGAGCTACACTCTTTCTTTCATAATAATATTGGCATAGCTATCCCCTCCCCCAAGCAACATATAGCATGAATTCACCCCAGAACACACAAAAAATGCTACAGAAATGTTTTATAAAATAGGTTTTTCATTTCTATTTGATCTCAAAATTCCCTGAACTGTGTTCAATTAGATACAAGCAAATTTTAATTGATAGAACCATGTAAATAGTTTTTCCTTGACTTGCTTCATAACAAACCCCAAATGCTTATGCTTCTTTACATACAAATAAGCACCTTAGAAGTATGGTAGCATTCTGAGGTGTTATCTGCTAACACCTGAGCAGACTACAAAAAGTTAATGGAGCAGCACAGAGAGATTGGAAGTATCAATGTTGACTCAATATTTTGCAGGATAATTACAAACTTGATTTTCATTTATATTACTCAGGGAAAGAAAAGGTATGGGATTCCTCTAATTTTTAACTTTTCTGAAATCTGTTTCCTACAAAGAAAGGGAGGCTTTGCCTTCATCTATAGAAAATAAATGCAGGTATTTTTCCTATGTGTTGATTCATGTCAGTATAACATACATAATGCATTAACTGAATGAATTTTGTACAAATTGATAATGATACTACACCAAACATAAAATATATTTTTAATATTGTTTTTGCATACTCCTCTCTCATAGATATTTCATGATTAAACTTTAAATTAAAAAATAAACTGAATGGTCAGAACTATCAATTGTCAAGTGAAAAATATTATGAACTCAACAAAGCCATTATTTAGTCCAATTATTATTTCAGGATCGAAAATACAATGTTTAATAAACTATTTTATTAAGTCATTAATTTTTTATTTTAATATTCTTAGCACTAGACAATTAAACTTGTGAAAATCACTCCCTTCTTCATGTTCTTGCACGTGATTCCCATCAGCATTTACATACTGTATGGGGGCAAACGAAGGAGCACCCACAGTCCACATACTGCTTTTACCAATGCCTCTCATAGAAGCTCCCCCTTTTTAAATGGAGAAAAACAGGATCTAGCTGTAGTTGGGCTCTTAAAGATGAGTTCTTCTAGCATTTGCACAGGGAGTGAGTATTAGCACAGTCAGAAGAGCAACAGGAAGGAAAAGCCTGCAGCTACCACTGCATGGCTGACAGGGTGATGATGCAGGATGTAAAAACTTTCATCTGATTGCTCATTTTCCTTGCTTAGAGTACGGCTAGTCTCGAGAGCATATATGCAAGTTCTTTTTACTTGGTGTTTTATCACTTCTTTTGTATTATTTAATATGACTAAAGACACTTCCAAAAGACCGACTTTTTTTCATTTTGGAAAAGTAATGGTTTGGAATCCGGAGAAACACTTTAAAGACTGCAGTGTGTTTTTGCAAAGACAATAGAGTGAAGTACCATACATTAATTAGGCATATGATCCCAAAGACATTCATATGTCAAACATTGTATGGCTTTTTAAAAATCAACAAAATAATAACTAGTGAAAAGTCCAATGAATATGAGTACATAGCTGGGTTCTATATCTCTTTCAGGGCTTGACTGGATACTTAATCGGAGATAGAGGAGTCCAGTGCAGTAGCATATGCCTATAATCCCATCAGTGTTTAGGAGGCTGAGGTAGGAGGACTGATGTGAAGATGAGCCTGTGCAAAAATGTGAGACACTGTCTCAAAGCAAAACAAAGCATAAAAAAATCACAAAGAGTAAAATATTAAAATGGAGGTAAAGAGTAAGCTTGTATCAATAATGTGAAGTTAAGCAGCTTGCAGAGTAACTCAGGGAAGGATAGCCGTAACATTTGAACATCATCCTACCATCTAAGAAGCACATGGACTTCATCACTCAGCTGTAATTATTTCTCCAGGAATTCTCATTTCTACCTGGGTCAGTACTTTTTAGTAAACAAGAAACTGATATTCCTGACAATACTGAATAAGACCTGGCATTTTAAAAAGTGTCATACACTTTTCTGAAATCCACAATACATCAATTTTTAATACTTCTACTCTCTCAGCTCCATTAAAAAGATGGTAGGGGAAAGATTTTAGAGTAATTAATGATATAGTTAGCTGCTAAATATTAATAGGAATCGTAGTCTTGCATAAAATATAACATATAAACCTTGCCAATACAGACGCACCAGTAATTAAGCTTGAATATGTAATTACACTGATTTATAAGACAGGCAAAAAGTTACACTTTACCAGCTTCTGTGTAAACTGTGGGTAACAGTTAAACTTTGCATTTTACGGTTTATAAAAATGGGCAATGTCTTGACTACAGTTCATAAATGGTTTAGAGTCCTGTAATCGTAGTAAAAATTATGAAAACCCACCCTATCACAAATATTCATATTACACCATACAAACCAAACTCTGATAATGGCCCATATGATGGCTATTCATCATAGACAGTACTTAATGCCCAACAGGACTTGAGTACTACTAAGAATTTGTAGAAGAATGCTATCAACACTAAGTATAGGGTACTTGGAATAATCTCTAAGATGTGTGAACAACCATTTTGATATACTTTATATATTATGGGCATGGTGCAGACCAACTGTGCTTAAACTTTTGCATTTTTACTTAAACACCATGGTAAACTTCAGAAAAAAAATATCAAATTCAGAAGCAAAAGAATATATTTTCATCCCTTTCAGGAATCTGTTAACCACACTTACATGTGTGGCTGAGGCGAGCAGCCCGGACTGCTGTT
>NC_051065.1:11853852-11883852 GCF_004664715.2 Peromyscus leucopus
CTATCACAGAAAGATATTCTCCCTGGCTTCAGCCTCAAGGCAGTGATTTGTGCACTGATAGGTGTACTTTGTTTAGTGTCCCCCACGGTGTAGATTGGATAGATTTTGTAAAAGATAGCATTACTTTAAAAGAAACATACAATTTGACAAGCGATTGCATTTTACTTTCATTTTATTGCTGTGCTTTTCATCACAGTCATTGTTTTCTAACTGTCCCTAAATTGTTCATTTTCTTAGTCTGTTACATCAGTACAGCTATTTACTGTTTATAAAGCAATATGCACTTACAGGTTTGGGAGATGGTTTGGGCTCTGAGGGTCGCATGTGCAAGTGGGTCATCATCGCTTGAAGACGTTCACGTTCTTTAGAAAGCTGTTAAGAAAGGGTGAGATCAGAAGCGGTTTAGAAATGACTGATCCAGCTATTTTATTGCAGTGATACATCTTATCATTGAGCTTGTCTCCCAGTAATGATTCCTGCATATAAAACCTGGGACGAGAAACTTAGCTGGAGGAAATGCAACTTTAGCCAGAGAAGGAGAAAACTTTTGTAGCTTTCTTTATGTTAAAGGTCAGGGAAAACAAATAACACTTCATCTTTTTGTCAATAAAAGAATTGAGGTCACAGTTGCCTCGACAGTAACAAGTTACCGAAACCATAAATTAGAAGGCCCATGGTGTCTCTTTAAAGTCCTGTGGACACTGTTAGCAATGGACTAGTGCCAACAGCTGTGAAGGGGTGAAGGGTTCTCAAAGCGAAGTGCCTGCCAGGATTGTCTACACACTTCATGCATTCCCACCGAGGTCCAGTTAGTGCCCCCTGCAATCTGCCATCATCAATCTAATTCAATAGAGTGACAGAGACCAGGCAGTGTGAAACGCTGAACTCTGCCACTGAGTCTGCATCTACACTTGCACTTGGTCTCATTACAACTGACGGACCTTACTTTTCCATCAGTCATACACAGCAGAAAAAGAGAGAGAAAGAAAGAGGCATAATTGGTCATACTGCAGACTGCATCATCAGCTGACCTCTCATGTTTTAGTCCACCTTTTAGCAATGGTAAACAGGTCTACCTAAAGCTTTCTGTGCTACTATGACGATGATGCATTTTACATATCCTTCATTATTTTGCAACTCAAGCATTTTTACTTCTTCTCATGGAAAAAAGCAACAGCATGATGGATTAGAAGCAATGAAAGGTGTAGGAAAGAGGAGAAAAACCAAGGTATATGTTTAATTAAACAAAGCAAAGAGTTAGTTTTGGGAAGACATTTTTAAGATGATGTAAGAGAGGAAGCCTTAATGGGGTGACAAACCATAATCAAAGTAAGACCTGGGATGTTAAAATTGCTTTCTGATGAATCTTACAATTTCTGTTTATTTTTGGCAAAACTCTGATTTAATGTTAAGTTTGAAAATAAAACTTCAATAGTATTTATACAGTACCAATAACACCATCTGTGACATGCATTCTTTGTCATTATGTTAGCCAAAGATAAAACTAAGTATTGTAACGTCTTAAGTTCTAAATACAGTAGACATAGAAATGAGGCTATTCTTCAGGGTAGTTCATTCACGTTATTAAAAAGAATGGCACTTTGGTTATAATCTACAATCCTTTGGCACAGGGGGAACCCAGATTAACTTGTGTAAAGAATGTTTGGGCAACAATGTCATATCTTATGAAATTTGGGTTTACAGTGTCATGTCTACAATGGGGAAACTATAGGTTTCACTATTTGGAGGATATTCAAATATATACAACAGGACCTAAAACTTATGTAGGTCCAATTGATAAGAACATCAAAGTATAACAGTCCACCCTGTTATCAACTGTTGTTATTAAAAATAACTTAAACTCCATGTATCCGAACAAGTATAGTGTTACCAAGACACACTGATGCAGCCAGGAAGATCCAACCACTTGCTTAGTACTCAAGTTAACACACCAGAACTCAGAGAAAAGTGTGCTTTAAGTGAGCATATGACATACCTGTATTTCTAATTGTTGTACCACCTGCATTTGCACTCGACATTGGGCGGTGCTTCGGTCATCCAACGCATGCTCATTGTTAAGGTGCCTGTGAAACACAAGACACAAAACAGAATTATAACTGCTACCTAGTACAGTCGTATGTGCTTGATTTAAAAAGCACTGCCTCTTCAAGGAACTTGTAGATTTTTCTGCAATTGGAAAGCAGAATGCCTTGAAGCCATAGAGAAAGAAGGTGAATGTGCTTCAATGTTCAGTGAAAATTTGTGTAGTACAAAGAGACTCTTCAAATAGCTAAAAAGGTCATTGTCTCCAAGCTTATGTTATTACAAAGACATTTCTCCATCCACTTACAGGGCAGAAGTAGAAATCATGATGTATTTCACAGACTTTTACCATTTTCTCTGAAATGAACATCATGTGAGTGTGTGCGCATGTGTGATAGGCAATTCTTGATTTCATTTGTATTAAAAAGTTTGTTGTTTGCATGTTGATTTTCTGTGAGAAGTATCTTACACCATCATGTGGTGTGAATTATGAAAAGGTGGCTGATTTTTTTTCATAGAAACATCCATACCCACAATCAATGATAATTTTCCATTACTATTACATAAAATACATTGAAGAATCAGAATAAAAATATTGATGCTTCATATAAAGAGTCCTAATTGGGACATATCTCTGACATATATAAACATGGTTGAAGAAGTCATCCTAATGATGTGACTCTCATCTTAACGTGCATGCTTATTGTTTTATATGAGGGATGAAGGTGGGTGTCTCCAATGCATGGTATCTTACTGTACCAAAAATAAACGAATACAGCAGCATTTTTGAGAAGCAAAGAAATATTCAATAAAGTTTGCTTTGTAATTTATGATATATTATTTATTTGATGGTTCCCTAAATTAAGAAAGTAACTTCAGTCTACTTATGCAATGGGTAAATGAAGACAGCAATTTATGAGCCACAGAAAGGGAAAAGGTATATTGAATAAAACACATAATTAAGAATTCATATAATTACCTCTATATATTACAGTATTAAGATAGTTCAAAAGCATTTCTTATAATTCTAAGCATACTGAATTCACGAAATAATTGTGTTCCTTTTTTTACTTATGCTTCTTGAAGTGAATTAAGCAGAAATAATGCATGAACAGATGCATATGCAATACAATATGAAGACTTAGGGTGTCAGTGACTCATAGCTAACTTGTAAATAAGTGAGATTATCTGCTAGTAGGTCTATGTTCAGACATCAGAAACCTCTGCTCCTTTCCACCCCAACTTTGATAAATTAGGCCAGTTTGTTTTAACACCTTCTCTCTGATTATAGCAACAGACCTCCATGCATCTTGCTGTAATTGCCAGGCTTGGCTGATGATAAACTGTGGACTAAAATAGTGAGGTGGATCAGGTCAAGCTAGAGTTGTGTGCCCAGGGTACATGAGAGTTCCTTCCCACCCCTCCTGTCTGCTCTGGCTCAGCTTCTGCAAGATCTGTTACAAACGTGTCTGTAATGAGGGCTGGAATCATTCAAGCTCTCTGGGAAGAAGGCATGGAATGTCAGAGTAAGTCAGGGGTTAGTGAGCAGCATAAAATGTCACTAATTTCTAATAAACAAGACATCATTAATAATTATTCTTCAAAGTTTCGTCCACCAAATTTTAATGACAATGAAGCAAAGTCCTAGCAGTATTAGCACAATAATTTGTTGCATCTTTAAGGTTTGGTATTGCTGTGTTTTTCTGAGATATATTTTTTTTCCAACATGAATTCTTGGGGAATACACATAATTTATCCTGCAATCAGCCTAAAAGATGCATATTTTTAAATAAGCTATACATAAAGATTAGGGTATAAATAGAGCATAGAAGATAAATAGATGATGTGGTTTTATCTGAATAGGTATATTCAGTATAACATATATTTTTGCATGAAATCACTTTCTAAAAAGAATTTTTATACTTGTTTACTTCTTAGAGATAATTAACTTATATTTATAGAACCAAGAAAAAAAGCACAAAATGTTTGCATTATATACTTGGGTTTTAGAGACCTATTCAATTTATCTCTGCAGCTTTTATTAGAATAGAGACTGGAGACTACAATAATAGTCAATGAGGTTTTGTCTTGATTGAATTTTTCAGTGGAACACAAAAGAACCTTGCCATTAAAATAGTCCTTTATTCTCCTGTATGAAGGCGAAAGGTTTTTAAAGTGTTGTGATGTTCAGTAATGAGCCTCTATCTAAATTATCATTGGTGACAAACTCACAAAGCACTTTTCGAGGACACATAGTTATGAAATGCCACGGCTGCCACTTTCTTTCCTGTAATTATAGGCTAGCTTGCAGCCCTTCAATGATCATTTATGGAACAGCCTCCAGTGGATTACTGAGAACTTGAAAAACACATACATACCTCTGCCACATCTCCCTTATCCTTTCCTCGCTATTGTTTACCAGTGATATGTAAAATAATGGTGCCTATTCATTCCCCCTACTTAATTATGCCAATCAAAGTACAGAAATAGTGTCGGATATAAATACAAAGCATTAAGACCAAATAAATAGGCTAAGCATTAACATTAAATTATGAATTTATGTATTTATGACTATTTTGTGCTCAAATTATTCTCTTTTATGTTTTTATAACCATCTCAGGTACTACATATTGCTGTTCAAAAATTCTCTATGATTTATAAATCAAGAATGAGATAATACTGAAAAATGAGAGGTTCGGTGGATTTTTGCAGTCAGTGCCTAATTGCTGTTTCAAAATGCATATGCAAAGGGACATTTCATTAATCATTTAATCATGTCCCTCGCAGGAAGTTGGAACTAATGTTGCCAATACCCTTTTCATATGAATTCTCCATGATACCATCTTATGCAGTTGATATATTGCCTATGTCATAAATTATGGGTTCTTACAAAGGACCAAGTGGGACTGTTATCCCAGAAGATGCTTGTTAGAAAACCTTTATTAACTTTCTTGTTTAACTTATTGCTAGTTCTATTTCACAGCTTCATCCTAGCCAACAATAATGCTTTCTGGTGGCAAAGGTCTGTAAATTACCCATGCAATCACTAACACCATTTCACAGGCCTGCTCTACTTCTCCTGGTCTGCTAACAAGGCGATTACACACAAATTACTGAATGCCTATGAAATATTTAAATGCATTCTACTCTACTATGCATTAATAAGAGCAAAGCAAGCTCTGGAATTCTGGTTAGCTCCAGTCCCTAATGTCCCCTAATGAGCCTCTTACCGAGACTGCAGTTCAAACAGAGAGGTGAAGAAAAAATGCAAAGGGGGTCTTCAGAAAGCCAGCACTGAGCAAACATCGTGGGAGCCACTTCTAATTTATGGGTCACTTTATAGCTATATTGATTTTTGTTTTCAAAATGGAATAAATGATGTGGTCGACTGACGTTCTTTCAGAACTGCATTGCTTCTGTGTGCTAGGTAGGTAGTGTGAACTATGGGGGAAAACATAGACAGTGGAAGTCTTTCTAAAAACAATTAAGCAAACATTTCAGGAAGACAGAAAGTATGGGGGGAATCTTTGCAATTTATTTAATCTACAATTGCCTTCAATGAAGCCTTTATGGTTACAGATGCATGTGTTAACTTCAATTATACACACTGCAGATTAGCAATTCAATTTTAACCTCTAGATTTTTTCAAATTCATTTAAAGTTATATAGCATTTTATAAGCTAAAAAGGGGGATGTGCTGAAATTCAATTGTCTCAGAGACCGTTCTAACAAAATGTTTTACTTGCACATCACTGGGGGTTGATTTATTTTGCATCAAGCTTTTTATGTTTAAGCACTGACAGGAGTTTAAATACAAAATGTTAGCTGTCACTATTCATTTAGCTGATTACGTGAGATGCCTTAGTTTTGAAAGATGTGGGCACTGTCACCAAAAGAAACAACATTCTGACAAGTTCAAAGAATGCCTTCTTGAGGTCATAATTTTGTAGCCATGCTGCCTAGTGAAAGACAAAGAAATAGACAATACACTCTAAGTAAGAACATAAATTTTAGAGTAGTTGGCTGCAAGAGAAAGGAAACAAATTTTCTACTAAATAAATGAATCTGTTTCCACTGCTTTTTCTCCTGCTTCACTACAGTATCCAGCCTCAAAGCACCAATCACCAACAGTCTTCATTCATGTTCATTGTTTAATTAATCTTTAGAATGCTGATAGGCACACAGAAAATTTAAAGAATACTCGCCATTGTTACTTTCACAAAGGACAGTATTACTGGTGCTGCATCCCACACCACGTTTTGTTTGCTGGCACCTGTGCAGGCAAGTTCAAAACACTTGTCTGCTAACTGGAATGCTGCACTTTAAACCTTTTGGGTTAGGCTTTGAAAGTCAATACATCTATATTCAAGCTGACGTCGGTGCAATGGGATGGTAATTAATTCTGCAGTCAAACTACACTAAAGTTTTGTCAGAAGCGATTATACTTTGACATTTATAAGACAGTAACAAAGAAGTAGTATTAATGCTTTTAGTGATCTAGTGAAATCCTCAATTGCTGGTCAGAAAAAAGACTGGTTAAGTTCTGTCAATTCTTACTTTCCAGTAAAAATTTACAACTTTCTACTAAAAGATGTTAGCGTAGACCTTGTCCTGTATTTCTGATTATCTTCTATTGTCTTAATCTGTATTAATTTTCATTTTTTGCTCAATAGAAAATTATACCCTACTTGTTACTAAATATGTAGATAAAATAAAGTTCCTGAGGACAATAACATATGATTTCTGGGAATATATATATATATATATATATATATATATATATGATGACTGAACTTTTTCCTGAATAAATGAAGTACTTTATTAATAACAAATATTATTTCTTTTCAAATTTCTCATATATCTTTAAGAAAAAGATAATACTAGTTCAGGAAATTTGTAAAATTAATATATCACTTCAGTGTAGTATATTATCATTAACTATGAACAAAATTTATCATGGACCTTTAATTTAGAGAATTTAAAGCATATCCTATAAAAAATGAGGTAAAAGGAATGCCTTAAAATCTACTGTCATTAGATCTGTTATTCCTATAAAGTTAATGGCTAGAAAAGCAGTCAATCTTTGAAACCAAATTTGATATGTAATTGAAACAAAATGTTTTCTTAATTGTAATTTCTCCAATTAAAAATAAAGAAACCTGTGTGAATATGAAAAAAGACCATGGAGGATAAAACAGGAGTTCATATTCACCCACTTGCTAGTGATAAAAATTAAATACTTGAGATGTGTGAAAAATGCTCTTCATGTGTCATAAAAGAAACTGTTCTGAAGGAGAGGTATGCACTTTCTCTTAGAAAGTGAGCCAGATGTTAAGTAAAATATATTTAGAGCAAGAAAATACATATAATTAAGTAGTATTATAAATTCGGTTTTCATTCCTATGACACAGCATCAGTCACCTTAGAAACTATCCCAGTCACAGCAGATGATACACAGTAATGATAGAGATAAAATTATGAAAGTATTGTTAAAATAATTTACACCTCTCCATTCTTTGTTTCAGCCAATTTCTTTTGGTAGTAGAAAAGTTCAACAAGGTACCTAACAATTTTTAAATACCCTCCTTGCTGGGAATAGTATAATAAATTTCACACCCAGAAAAATGGCAGCTCACAGTTGGTCTGGTGTAACAGACGTGTAAGTTTTCATTTGAGTCCATTTCTAAAGAGCCGTTGTGATATGTGAAGCAAATTTTCTCTTAATTGGTCTGAAACTATGAAAGGTTAAAGAAAATCTTCATGGAAGTCTTCCTGTAATCATTTATAAAGGTATTATGATACCAAGTGCTTGCCTCGTTGTTAGGGAGCTTTGGCTCAGGACTCTGCAGTCAGTCTACCATTTGTAAACACATCTTTTTGATGTTTCTGCCAACATCCTGGCAACAAAGCAGTGCAATTTCAAATGAGCTAATTAACTTAATTGTTGATGAAGCATGAAACAGTTCATTCACCCTGTTAGCTGCACCATGACAACACAAGAGGCTCAGCCTGTGAAGTTACTCATCTTCATAAACCTGTCTGCTGCTCTCTGTTCAGATCTTTCCTGTACCAATACTGTGCGCAGAAACATCATTCATGAATAGAGAATGTTCTCATCTGCAGAAGAACCCCTGAAGAAGCCTCAAAACTAAAATACTGTAGGGAGATATAAAGGATACACAAGGTTGGATTTTATGCTGGAGGAATTAAATAAATCTGTTTTCCAAACATACCATCATAAATGGCATAAGGTAACAAGGTGAGTGAAATGTAGCTGTTTCTTCAAATGTTAGACATCACTGATTTTCATTTTTGATTCTTGTTATTAAATGCCATTATTGAAAGTAGAAATACAAAGTCTGCCACTTTAAATAAATCTATAAAATATGCCTATTTTATTACATTTAGAGATATTTTATGCTTATTTAAATCTTACATGAAACTATTATTAGAAATTTCAATTTTCAGACAGTGCTCCTTTACAAACCTGTCTCACCATCATGGTAGGCTCATATTCCCATTAATTCAAAGCCTTCAAAATAATTTGCTAAATACTTTAATAAAAAGATGACTAAGACCTAAGACTCTTGGGTTGATTTTTCCAGTCCACTTGTTGAAACAAACTGAAAACTGAATGTGTTCTAGGATGGATTCATCTTTTCATTCCTCCTTCTTTTGTTTACTTTACAGCAGTGTGCCAAAATTACCATGTAATCTGCTTCCCTTCCCCATGAAAACTTAAAACCTACTTCAAAAACTGTCCAAAATCTTCACATATGCTTTCACAGCCTGGCCACTTGCAAACTCCATGGCCGTAGAGAGTGTGGGAGGCCCCAGTCTCCTCGTGCGACGAGCTAAAGCAAGAGAGCACAACGTCAGACTCATCTCAGAAAGCCATAATCGTTGCAGGCTGCTAGCGCCTGTCAGGTTACGATCAGTGACAAACAGGTCAAAACAGGTCAATTCAGCTCAGAGCAGTCAGAAAAATTTAATCGTTCTATTGAATAGTTCAACTGCCAAGGCTAGATGATGTTCCAATTAGAGGAGAAATAGAGCCAAAGATGACTGTTAATAAAGGAGGAAAAACTAAGAGTACTGTATAATATCATATGCTAATCCTGCCATATGACCTTACTGTAACATTTTACCTCTAAATAAAAAAATATATATATAACCTTATGTTATGGAGAGGGAAAAATGTATTTTAATGAAAGTCAAATGAAAAATCACCAGAATACTTTTGAAATACTTCTTTAAAAAGCAATATGAACATTAGAACCTTTTAAACTAATATTCATGTGTTAAAGTACATACAAATATTCCTAGTGGCTACAGCTGATTTGAAAAATCCTGCTTTGGAAAGGTATCTATTATCAATATCCTAACATAATTATGGCAGGCCTTTAATAAGTGGTTATTATATCAGATAGAGAGATCCTAGAAAAACTAACCTATTTCTGAAGTATATAATCATCAAATTAATCTCAATTAAAACAACAGCATGAAAGCATCCAGAGGCGTATCATTCTGTAACAAAAACTAACATGAAAACCCACATGTGCTCAGATGAATGTCAGGAACATTACCATACTTTGGTCTACTATTTTAAACAGTGCTGCAATTACTTATATGTTTCTTTGGAAAAAAATTGTGGCCAAGTATTTGTTGCATTTAGGCAAATACGTTATTACATGGCAGATAACTACCAATCAATTACATGTTCATTTGGGAGCAGGGCAGTCTGTGTGTGTAAGCCACTTCATTATAAAATTCTGTACCTAATCTTCATGTTTTAAAACCAACTTTTTGTTTTTAATACTTTATGTAAGTTATTTGACAATAATTGATTTGATTTGGAACTGATGTGTTTAAGAAAGTTGAATTAAGTCAGGAAAAATACCTTGTTTTTCCTTTTGGAAGGGCAGTTTTGACACAGCTAAGATGAAACACTAAGCTGGGAAGTTATTTCACACAATGTAACATTAGTGACAAAAGTCAAATTATTTTCCTGCATGCGTTTTCAGTTAAATTTATTTTTAAAAACATCAATATGTGTTCATTTTAATATATTTATTAATCACATCATGCCACAACAAGAAAAAGCAACTCTGATCATCCATATTTTGGATTACATAATGTTCAGCTACTTTCTAATTTTTAAGTACACATTTGAAATGTGAACTAATATGTATATATTAAGGAGAATATGCATGTACGCACACATTTTTAATTATTTGGAATTTAAAAACTGTTTTTCTTAAAATAGTGAAATGTTCTCATAACTCTTCAGGTAACTCACTATATGTTATTCAAATCCATCAATACAATCATTCCCTGCATATGCAGGAAAACTTAATTTCTTTTGGCACGCTCCCCAACTATATCTACTATACTGGTGGCATTTAAGGTTCTTTTATAGTTTAAAATAATAAAAGGTCAACAATAATGATTTCTTCTTCACTTGCTCTAAATACGTTTTTGTTCCTGTTAGGTGTAAATTATCGTTTCAGTTTTACCAGATTGTGGAGATGAAATACGGATGTAAGCAGAGAGAGCAGGGGAGAAGATTTACCTGTCCCGCCTTGCATTCAGAACCGAAGACTGTCCATTCACGATGGAATGATGTGGTATTGGTGGTGATGCTTTGGAAGTGGTGGAGGAGGTAGTCGAGGAGGAATTGTTAGTTGTGAGGTCTAGCCCTCCATGCTTGATGCCATTGTCTTCCATACTGTGGACGCCAGTCACTTCTTTCCATAGCTGCTGAATCTCAGCAGGACTTAGGCCAGCTACAAAATGAAAGGAAGCCCCCTGATGTAACAGGTAACATTGAACGTGATGGCCACGTATTTTTTGAAAGGATTAATGCTATCACCAACATTAATACATGAGAAAAACACTTTTGTACCACCAATACCAAAGATTTTTAATACCAAATAAAAATTTCTTTATTTAAAAATAACAATTAGGAAGTAGTACTGAGGAGAACAGTGTTGGGAAATATCTGGTTAATAAAAAAAATCTATATATGTTCTATTTAGAAGTTAAGTGTTCGGATTTGATTTACAGTTAGTATTATTAATGAGATGAGATTTTATAAATAACATATCAAAAGAAATGAAAAGCAAAAAAAAATAACAACCTGATCAAGATCAAATAATAACATTCAACTTGGGGAAGGGGAGAGGGAGAAGGAAAGAGAAACAGAGAGACAGTCAGTCAGAGAGACAGACAGACAAAGAGATTTAGCAATTATCTGGCCATAGAAGTCTTTTTCACAGAGGCCAACTTTGTAATTGAATTTCAGTTTAACCCTAAATAAACCAATATGGTTACCTCCATGGTTCATTTAAGTAGATGACATCTAAATCTCTCCTTCAGTTATTACTAGTTGATAGAAAACTCAACTTCTTACTTTAAGTAATTTCCTGGATCAGATTATTTATTTTTACCTCCTCATAAACAACAATGGAAATAGAAAAGCTTGTCATGGTCTTTAGATTTTGACTGTTATCTTCAGATATTTGAAATATCTTAAATGACCGTTGTTTACAAAAAGTGCTTACATGTGATCAAAAAGTTTAAACACATTAAAATTGCAATTTAAATTTAGCCCCCATCCCTAATCCAAATATTATCTCCAATTGATAATCACTTGCAATAGAAAATTAAGTTTTATCCAAGGTACACTCTCACCAGGGAAACAAACCACTTTTAAGGGTAGACCACATGCCCAGCAGTAGATATCTTATTCAAAGGAACCCAATGGCAGCTTTGGATGTTCTTTGTCTCATAATGTTGTGCCAGGGCATTTTGTGTGTGTGTGTGTGTGTGTGTGTGTGTGTGTGTGTGTGTGTGTGTGTGTGTGTGTGCATGCATGCAACTGTGTGCATTTCTTGTACTTTTTCTTTGGCTCTTTATTTTCTGCTTGTTCATTTTGTACCATTCCAATTTGTTTTATTTTATTTTGTTTTGTTTTATTAATCCATAGATGCTTGTTTTCCATCCACGAACAGAAAGTTTGTGGATCTGGATAGGAGAAGGGGGGCGTACAGAGATCCTGGGGGGAGTTGGGCAAGGGGAAACCATAATTAGAATGTAGTGTATAAAAATTAATTTCAATAAACAAAAAATAAATAAATAAATCTAGGCAGATGGACTTAAATGAGTTTGCTATTAAAATATTTTATTAGGAAGAAAATATCAAAGTAACTAAATAAAAGCCTAGTGAAGGAAGTGATGCTATCATTTTAATTACAGTCATTTATTGAACATATATATTCTGAAGGGTTATCAAATGCTTTATATTTGTGAATTCAGTGAACCTCACTGGTGGTCAGGACTCATAATTTACAGGTGAGCACAATGTTCTCTTGTCAATGGCCCTTAGTTCCAAATGTTTTGCTCTGTAATACTATGTGATTCTACCTCTAATGTAATATAATGCTGGAGTAATCGGCATCTCAACCAATATATATCTACACCAAAAGCTGTAATGATGGCCATCTGTCAAAGGATGTGTGGAGAAATGTTTGTAGGAGGGGAAGGAAAACTAGAGCCAGAAAGTAGAGATGCAGAGGAAGAGAGTGAACCCTCTTTTCTCTAGCCATGTGTATGAAGAAGTCACTGGTCTACAGATAGTGATAAATAGCCAGTAGCCAGAATTCTCACTGGTCCAGTTGTATGTAACTTCTTGCCAAATTATACCTCACAGTGGTAAACACTAAATTGCTTTGCATGTGATAAGTTCCAGATATGGTCAGTTTACCCAAAGCTATCATTTTGGTAATTCTGGATCCTTAATATTTGAAGGCACGATCTCAGATATTAGGGAAAACATGATAATCTGGCTTTCTAAACAATTTTTGAATAACCTCATTTTCTGTTTTTTTAAGTGTTTTTCTAATGATATATGTCCTTTTTTGTTGTATAGGAAACTGTTTTATATAAAAATCATTAACTTTGCTTTAATAGTAGTATTAACTCAGAATCATGAACCTTTTTTGACCATAACTTTTTATGACCGCTCTGAATGTGTTAGGCGTCCTAAGAGCACAACCCCAGAAGGAAAGCTCTTCCTTTTCAGCGTCTCCATCTCTTCTCTATGCCACACTGCTGCTTCCGTGTCCTGTCGCCCATCTACAGCATAGACCGCCCCAACAGCTCCATGCTCTCCTCTCACTTTCACTGGCCTTGAATAATATGAATTTGTTCTTCATATAGAAGCCACACATGATCGATTTCAAGGTAAATTAGATCATGTCCATTCTCATGCAAAGCCCCCAGGAGTCAGTCTGAATGGTTAGATACAAAGCAAAAACAAGCAAAGAAAAAAAAACAAAAACAAAAAACAAAACAAAACAAAACAAAAAACAACCAAGCAACTGAAAACCTAACCTTTCCTGTTTCAGAGGCATTGGTCTTCTTTCTCTTGCCTGCCCTCAGCTGTCACCCTCCCCATATTTCTTCACATTGTCACCATCTGCTGCCTTTGCAATCCTTCAAACATCCACTCCTCTTCCGGCCTCTGCTCTGGCTATTCCCAGAGCCACAAATACTCTCATTGAGGATATTCCCAAGGATTTTTTTCCTTCCCTTCACTTAGATGGCTTGAAAAACAACTCCTCTGAAAATCTTTGGCCCTCGTAGCAACCAGTGTCTTCCTCCTCCTTGTCTTCCATCATTCCTGGACTGCTGGACTACTTTTATTTAAAGAATGTTAATTTAGCTTCTAAAATTACGCAAAGACTGGTCTGCCCATTGAGCGATGTCTCTGTGTCTCTCTCCACTCTATCGTTGTCTTCTCTCATGCTAGCTCATTACCACAGTGTCACTCTACTAAAGTTTGTTTGATCAGGTTTTTCTTTTTGCCATGTTCCACTGCCTTGAACAGTGCTGGGTACGTCCATGGTAAAGACAGGTGATGTCCTTGTTTGTAATGGAGTAATATAGTTCTTGAAGACCTGCCGATTACCATATTGAAGTTTGGTTGCCTTTAAAGAGTATCTTATGTACAAGCATTGCTGTAAGATCAATGTCTGAAGAGCTACAGATACTACTGGTGAAATCTAATGTACATTGAGTCACTAATAACATTTGGCATACTTATTGATGACAATATTTTGAGAGACTACAGTAGTTAATGATGTTATTAATATTTAGTTTATGATATTTGTTAGTAATTTGGTATTACTATTAATACTAGTATTAATTTGCATTTTGAATGATCTTCATGGCACTATTCATTTGTATAGAACTTACTGATATCCTCATGCAATGAAAAGCTGACAAATGACAGGAGCTTAGTAGGACCCCCAAAAGGTTTGATGACTAACCTACTTACCATGCAAGCACTGTTTGTTACTTAAATGCAGAGAAAAAAATGGTTTTCAATTATTAGAGAGAAGTGGTACAGAATAATACAAGTAAGGAGACAGTGGTTACCAAATGAACTGGCCTATTACCACAGTCTCAGGTTATTAAAACAAACAAACAAACAAACAAACAAACAAACAAAAAACATGCACTGACCACAAGTCACATCAGCGAACCACAGTTGTGGAGGTAGGATTCAGATTTAAGTTTCACAGTGATTCAAGAGTCTGGATCACCCTGAGGTGAACTTCAAAAGAGAAACTATTACCTTGCTTTTCAGACAAAATTGTTTCAGCTAACAATTGCTTAAACTCTTCTTGATGGACACAAAACAATGTATGATTATTAAACCATTAGCCAGTCAGTTTGTACAGTTGATAATGTTTTATGAGTTTGGAAGTCTTAAGGTTATTTTTCTTAACTGTAATATAAAGTTCAGTTAGACAGTGCTCTGCTGATTCACAGTCCTCCAACCCTGCTCTTCTGAGGATTCCATGGCTATGTGATGTAAGGTAAATGGCCCAAGTGTGACAATTCTGGGATGTCAAGAAACAGAGTAAACTGGACTCCTTTTTAAAATCTCAATGTTTTCCCAAAATATTTGAGAAAAATGATAAACACACGCTACAATCATATTAATTTATATTAGTTTTAATAGCAGGTAATGGTTGAAGCCTGACAATTGATATATAGCTCATGTCCCCAAACACAGGTGTTCTATTTGACATTACCAGGTTAGCTTCCCAAGTCTTTCAAACCTTGGCAGTTCTACACCGAGTTCCCTGCTGTACAGCCCTTCTTCTGCTAAAACATGCCTCCTTTGGCATCTCTCTGTATGTCAGCTGTAACAGACACCATAATTTCATACTGTTCTAGGCACTCACTGCACTAAGAACATCTAAAGAAAATTAGTACACAGTACCTCAAACCATATTTACTAGTTTTTAGAATGGTTAGAAATAATACTGATGAGTGGAGGTACTGTGTCCCTATTGGTGGACATTAGGTAGTTTAGTTAAGTGACTGCAGACCTGGGACAAGGTACCTGGTACATTCTCAGGTCATTTCCCACATGACTACTTTTCAGCACTTCTTCCCTGGCCACTCTGTCTAAATGTTCATCTGTTCTGTATGTTTTCTTCAATCCAATCAGAAGAGATTTTTCAATTTAGATAGAACATTAGTGTCCTGGCAAGCATATTCTGAGAAGCAGCAGATTAGAATATTAAAGAATAGTAATCAAATTTTATCTTAAATGAAGATTATTCAGTTTCTTTAGGCCTATGTCAAAGACGCAAATAAGTTCTAAAAACCTCTGTTAACCATGTAACTTTAAAAGTCCATGACAACAGAATGTTGGGAAATGTTTTTCTACTTTTAAATGATAGCTTGAACTTCGTTCCTTTTCACTGCCAGTCATACAAACAAACATTAGGAAAATGTTTTATCAAGACTCAAGTCAACACAAAGAATCATTAACTAACTGAGCAGCTTATCATGGAGCAGGGAAAGCAATTCAACGTTAACCCTTTGCTCCTTCATTCTGAGTTTCTGGAGCAAATACAGGGAGCCAAGAATCATGCTAGGAGTTAAGTACAATCTGATAATTCATGCACAGATTTTACAACCTTGGTGTGAGCACACAATTTTCAGTGGTCGTTCTTATAAATATTATATGTATACTTTTTTACATTAAAATAAGTGACTTTTTATTAAAATTATTAAAATAATGTCTTTTATTCTTCTGTGTTCAGAAATAATTTTTAACTGCTAACTAATTTTTTAAGGGCTGAGGAGATGGCTTGGTTGATAAAGTGCCTGACATGACCAGGAAGATTTAATTGGGTTTTGGTCCTCAATTCACACATAAAAAGCCAAGTTATAGGCTGGGGTGATGGCTCAGTGGATAAGGTACGAGTGCTCGCTCTGGAAGCATGGTGACCTGAGTTCAAATCACAGAACCAACATCAAAAGCCCAGTACGGTTACATAAGTCTGTAACACCAGCGCTATGGGAGGTGGAGGCAGGAGGATGGCTGGGGCATACTGGTCACTAGCATACCTCCAGGTTCAGTTAAATAACTTTTCTCAAGGGAATATTCTAGAGAATGATAGTGCAGGGTACTTGATGTCCATCTCTGGCCTCCAAGTGTGCATATGATTGTAAACACACACAAACACAGAAATACAGCATATGCACACACACACACACACACACAGAGAGAGAGAGAGAGAGAGAGAGAGAGAGAGAGAGAGAGAGAGAGAGAGAGAGAGAGAGAGAGAGAGAGCGCTGGGCATGGTGAGGCATTGCTTACTTGTAACCCCAGCATTGGGCAGTCAGAATAGAACTAGGTGGATCCCTGGAACTCACTGTCAAGCCAACATAGCAGACTCAATGAGCTCTATGTTCAGTGAGACCCGGTCTCAAATACACACACACACACACACACACACACACACACACACACACACACACACTCAAATACACACACACATATATGTGTATATATATGGAAGAGTGAGACTAGTAAAGACACTAGAAATGGCCCTTTGACCTTCATGTGCATCTATACACATGGGCACAGACACACACACCTACATATGCCTTGACACCTGCACACATTCACATGCAAGTACACATAGCATGTATATATACATACATACCAACACACAAAAATATTAGGATACAGTGTAAGTATACTATGAATATTTGACTAAATAAATGTTATTTAATGGTATTCTGCAAATTTCTAGGGTTACTTACAAAAGCAACAAAAGTTTGGTAGACATATATGTATCATTCATAGTCTATTAAGTTGGCATTCAACATTTGAATTGAAATACTTCTATGTACTTTCCCCTTTTTAATCTTAATATTTACATTTTGAAAAAGTATCATAATATACATAACTGTGTTGCACAGAAGGGTCTATACTGAAAGAGTCAATTCTCCACCAGTCCTGACTTTTTATTCTTAATTTCCTCTCCTAGAAGACAGATCAAATGTCTGAAGTATCTTTCAGAGATCTGTCTTTGCTTATAATCAGCTAAACAAAATATAGTGTTATGTATATTAAAACCAACTACTAGTGTAATACTCATCTTTCATATGTTTGTGTGATCAGAGGTGCATCAATTATATACTTTGTCCAAATGCCAAATTCCAAAATCTAAAACAGAGGTATTTAGTTAAGATTAAGACCCAAGACAAATATATCTACTAATGGATATAGGCATTCTCTCTGTCTCTGTCTCTGTCTCTCTCTCTCTGATTACAGAGTGAGAAAGAGTTATAATTTATAATTTTCCTACTCATTTATCTAGACTGTATATTTTTGAAGTCTGAAATTGTTTTTTAGTTTTCCAGGCAAAGACTCAAAACTTGTCAAGTAGAATATTCTTAAGACTTATGAATTAAATGGAATTACATGCACTTTAGGCTGGGTTTTCCCTTGATCTTGTTTATCATGTATGGTGTTCAATCTCAACATCAAAATCTACTAACTAAACAAATAAATCTATTTTAATATAACACATGCTAGTTCCTTAACCAATTCTGCAATAACTCAAAATACTTTATAATATCAATCTTTCTTATTTATACTTTCTAAATTAATTATACCCAGTAATCCTCTATGCATTTAATTATTTGCAAGATATTTTCTATGAATAAAATAATTGGAAGCAACCTTTTTTTCTTTTCTTAAGACAGACTCTATGTAGTGCTAGTCTAGAATTCACTATGTACTAGGCTGACTTTGAACTCACAGACATCACCTGCCTCTGCTTCTGCTTCATGAGTGCTTGGGTTAAAGGTGTGAGCTATTATGGTAGAGTTGATTCTGGAACAAATATAATAATATTTAAATTTAAGTAACTGAAAGAATTTTGGAATATTAATCTCTAAATAAAACTATTTTGGTATTTGAATAATAATTCTGCTTGGTGGTTATTGCTTATATTTTTTTCTATTGCTGTTATATTTAAACCTTGGATCATGATGTGAAAAGCAGTATGCTATGTTTGTTCATGCACATTGTTAATTGAAATCTTATATCTTAAATAACTTATACATTTATAAAATAAGTGGAGTGATATAAAACTTTCACCATACCTTTCTATCCATATACAGTACTAACAGATTTCAAGACTCCCAGTGCATTCTTGAAACTGTGGATAGCACCAAAACCTATAATTTGATGCCTTTCCCACCTCAACTAAGCAGTTATCACTCATTATTGCTGTAAGTTTTGCTGCGTGAGCTGTGTTAGGAAAATTATCTATCAGAGTTTCATAGATAGAACATTAATTTTCATTGTAAATCTTAACAACATTACAATACGACTTTTACGACTTATTAGGACAAGTTTCAGCTTTTTTTTTTTTTTTTTTTTTTTTTTTTTTTTTTTCATTTAGAGGAGACAACTCTCTCCTCCCCTTCAGCATTTTTGAATCACCATGTTAGGGTCATTAATAATTAAAATAAGGGTGTAGAAAACACAAGTACTAGGAACTCACAACAACAAATCTGATACTGAGGAGGGATGAGTGAAAAAAGGATGGGTAGAGTGGATGTGGACACTACATAGATATGCCTGACAAAGGTATGGTAGACAGTGGCAGGGTGAAATAGGATGCTGCGAAATTTCATCATGCCACTCCAGATGCTGAACAATTTAAAATTATTAATTCTTTCTCGAGTTTTCTATTTAATATTTTTTTGGAATACAGTTAACTTCAAGTTACTAAAAGTAAGAAAAATAAAATTTTGAATAAAGTCAAAGTTAACCTGTGAATATATTGTATTCCAAAGGTAAATTTTATCTGATGTTAAAAACCTATCAAAATGGAAATACCTGCACAATTTCTTCTTGCTAATGAGTAGGCCATGGCATCAGCTCATTATACAACAATGATAAATAAAATTATTCATTTAGATGCATATTGTTCATATGTTAAATAGCTTTATAATCAGTATAGTTGAGATTGATTACAAGTTCACTATTTGTATTTGGTTTAAGTTACCTGCTATCACTCACTCTACATACAACCTACGTACATATTTGGAGATGTTAATTTAGTACCTATTTTATATTAAAATCCAGTATTATAATACTATTTATGACTTAAATGCTTAAAATTTAAAAGAGTTCATGTTAAAATGATGAGATATATAACTTTACAGAAAAAGTTCTACAAATCTCTTCTATTAAAATTACAAAGTGCTATATTTCTGATATTTATATACATTTTATATAGTTTCAGAAGTTATAATTTAAATTAGCCAGATGAAGTTGTGTTAAATCATGGAAATAAATAAATTATGCCATATTTTTGAAGACATAATGAGAACATCATCCATCACTGTACAGTAATTCCATTTGGTTCTCATGTGATTACTATTCATGGCCAATCAATCAACAAACCAAAAGTTCAGTGCAAGGTGAACTGAAAAACTGATAATGAAAGTATTAAAATTATTTTACCTGAAATAAAGAGTAGCTAAGACAGATGACTTGGGCCTTATACTAACCAACAATTGCTTCTTTACTTTTTTCTTACTCTGATTTTAGATTTCTACCATATTAGTACTATGATATCATAGTTGTCCCTCAGAATGTATGCCCAGTAGACATCAAAGTCTGCTATACTGGAGATAGATAGATGGATGCATAGATAGATATATAGAAAGAAAAAGAAAGAAAGATGATAGATAGATAGATAGATAGATAGATAGATGATAGATAGATAGATAGATAGATTTATATATATTCTGAACACATCCTTGAAAGTAACACTTAATGCCATGCTAATATTACACAAATAGTTATTAGACTATATTTTAGTGGCAAATGCTGAGAAATAAATCTGTACATGCTCAGCACAAACCAGTTTTATCCCAGTGTATTTTATTATAGTTTGTTGACTCCATGGCTATAGAATCCTGGGTCTTAATACCCACAGTTTAGAAAAGTGGACCATTCCTTTCCTATGGCTGGTTGGTATTAAACAAATTCAGCCTGTGTTTGAATGATGGGTCTTAAAAATGATAGTTTTCACATTCAATAATTAGTGACAATGTGAAGAGGACTGCAGTTTCTGCTCCTGATGTGGTCTCATCGACAGCAGTGGTCACAGCAACCACTGAGGTTGAGGCCCACAATTGTTCAATTTCATTATGTCTCTTTCATCAGAGGGGAATTTTTTTGTGGCTTCATGCTTTTTTCTTAACTATAAATTTTCTAAGTAGATGTTGTTGCTTGTGCTTGTAACACCAGCATTTGCAAGGCTAAGGCAGAAGGATTGCTCCTAAGTTCAAGGGTAGAATGTGCTACAGAGTGAGATTTAAGCTACTATGGACTACAGAGTAAGACCCTGTCTCAACAAAGACAAAGTAAATAAATAAGGAAATTTTCTGCCCAAACTAAGCTTTGCTCTTAGAATCCTTCTTTTCCTGAATTCCTTAATTGTGTACATTTTAGTTTTCCTACATCCTTTGAAAAGTAAAAGTAGAAAAAAATGTGAAAAATAATTCTATACCAAACCAGCTCAGAAATAAGAGAAATTTTCATTTGAAAATGACTGGGATGATTATAAAATAATAAATTGAGTTGCTTGATGAGAATTTGGCTGGAGTTGGAAAAAATTAAAAATTACTTTAAATAATAAACTTTCTTAAAGAATTTCAAAGACAATACTACAGTAAAATCATGATTTACTTTTGAGGAGATTCTAAATGGAGACTTTTTTAAACTTTTATTAAATTAAAAAAAACCAAGGAGATAAACTAATTGCTTCTATTTGGGTATAGTTTCTATCAACAAATAATTGTTATCAATAAAATCCATGATTGCAATGAATTAATTTATAAATATCCTCTGTGATTCTTATTTTTTCATTTATCCTCTGATAATATTATTTTTCTAAAGAACCATAATTAATGAATGGAATGTTTATTTTTCTATGATGATATTGAAGTTTATCCCACTTCTTTCTAGAATAAGTCTGAAAACTGGGCCTATGCCCAGACTTTCTTTCAATAAATAAGCTTTGTCTTCTGGGTTCCCCAGGAATGCTTTACACAAGTGAATTACATCTCAAATTAAATGAAAGAGGGAAATTTGGGGAAAGGTAGATAAAAGGAATAGTAATTTGATAAATAAAAGAAAATTTGCATTATAATATAATTAATTTTATTGGCCATCAAACAATGGTCATGTGCAATGTAAATACTGGATTTTGCTTGTCTAACTTCCTATTAAACTGTTCTTGCCTTTTTTGGGTGTGTCCTACAGAGTCAGTTATGTGTGTGACAAACACTAGTATAAGATAAACTCCTCTGTGACAGATATAGTGAACCTGAACTAAAGTTCACATGTATAAATGAACTTTGTCACAACAAAATCCAAATGCAAATTAGAACATCCATTCACAAAGATTAATGATACTTGACTTTTACTTGAATTGGGAATTTTAGCCATTGTTTATCTTTCTTCCTTAAACTTCCTTCTCTGAGGTTGGGAATAGTGCACATATATAACTACATTAGAGTACACTCAGATGTCGCTTATATAGAAAACCAAATTAGAGTATGGTCAATAGCATTTAAAACTATAATTTACATTGTCAGTAGAGTGATTTGGGGAAATTCTATTATTGCAATCCCATGACAAATGCTGGGCTTCCTACAGCACAGAGCTTGCAAATGCTCTACAGATGACACACAGCTTGTCTAGTCCTTGTGATTTCAGCGCCACTGAACCTGTGTTTTCATCAGCTGTCCACCAAACTCATTATCAGCTCCTGGTAAATGGAGTACTACCACCCTTCCTAAGCCATCCATTTCCCTGCAGAGCTCCCTATGTATTCAGTGGTACTTGAATTGTTTTGCCTTATACATTACTCTTGCCCATAAAACTAACGGACTTGTATTTAATATTTAACAAAACACTTGAGATAGTTTTACTCTACACTTGAAAACAGTGTGTAGTAGAATTTCTGAGAATATAGCAAGTGTGTCATGTGACCATCACAGCAGTCATGCTTCAGCTATTAACTTGAAGGACATAAGCCAAAATACCTCAAGGCGTAAGGTATATATCTACAACAGCATGAATTGGTAGAAAGTGCAAGAGCAGTAATGAAGTATTTGCAGCATATCCTCTATACCTTGAGGCAGCGACTGGACAGGAAGGGCGGCTTGGCCTGGTGGGATGGAGATGAGGCCCTGACGCTGAAGACTGAGCAGATGCTGCTGCTGCTGCAATTGCTGCATTTGGAGAAGCTGCTGCTGGAAGACAAGCTGCTGGGCCGCCAACTGCTGCTGCTGCTGTTGTTGTTGCTGCTGCTGTTGCTGCTGTGGGTGCCAGAAAACCCAACCCAGTCAACAGCAGAGAACAAGGTGCACACAAACCACTCTCGCACACAGAAAGGCATGCTCCTTTCTTGGCCCAGATGTGTTCTTGATCATCCCATGGTCAAAAGTCCAGAAGCCGAATGTGAGCAGCTTCTAGGTATTCAACTACCTGCTTCTTGGAAGTTAAACAGTATCAGGGAACTAAGGAACTTGCACTAATGGGACCGAGCAAGGTTTAGAGACAGAATCTAACAAAGGTTTAGATATTTAGAAACCAGTACATCACAGATGACTCGAAGTTTATTTAGACAAAAGGAATAACACTTTATGGAACCGATCAACTTCCACAAGACTTTCTCCAACTGAGTAAGTTTGATGTGTGGAGATCCAGGGATGTGGTCTCTAGCGATCTATTAGTAAACTTGGATGGAGCTACAGGACAGGCATATTAGCTCTCTCTCTTCCTCTGTTTCTTTCTTTCTTTTTTTTTTAATACATTGAAGGTGGAATTATGTGCAAGGCAAAAATGTGCCCTTATTATAAAGAAAAGTCTAACTTCCAGTTTTGTGAGGCATTAGCAGACAAATCAGAGTTCTTTGGACTCGGGAGGGTAGGAGATGGCAGTCACACTTCAGAGGAAGACAAGCTGTGTGCAAGACCTCTGCTTTTCAGTTTGGGGAAAAGAAACTTCTGATGCGCTCACTGGAAAACAGACTGCATAATGGAGCAAGTCATGTGGATTGCCCAAAGCCTCTGAGAAATAAGGGAGCAATTTCTATTCTGTAGTTGATGGCTGTCTGAAATTCTATTCACAAATCCAAACAGAAACAAAACCTCAGGAGGTCAAAACTGTTTCCTGTACGTTTGCATAATGGGCAGCTTGAAGACAACAGCCCTGATACCTGCTGATCAATTTAACTACTTCAACATGTTTTGTTTGTATTATGTTTATATTTGATGCAGTTTGCTGACAAGCACAAGCTAGGCCTGAGAAGCCAGCTTGTCAGTTTGATTTATGAGCATATCAAATGGTAACTTTCTACTCGCCACTCCAAACCTACCCTAGCAGTTCATTAATCAGGGGCCTGTGACTTTGAAATCTGTGCTCAACCAGTTTTTCTCTTAGTCTCCCTGCCCCCAACAATGGGCTAAATTTGCATGCATGTTCTCTGAGCTGTACAACTGAGAAAAATAAGGGTCCCTCACCAACTTGGATTCTCAGTGAATACAAGATAATCAGTACTCTGTCCACCACACAGCTTGCTCTTTGTACACTGTGATTCATTAGTGAACATTAGACGACAGCCAGCAATGGATTGTGACTCTCAAGTCCCATGCTACAAAAAAGGAGAGCACGAGAGTCTCACTGTCACTGTTATTAAGCTCAGAACACTGCATCTTTGACAGCAAGAGCCTTGTTACAGGAAGATCTGAGACGATCCTCGCCTCTCAAAGCACCTTCTCAACCCCATGCTATTATATATCAATGAGATAACTAGATCCTACCTCTTTCGCTTGCTTTCCAGGATGCTGCTGTTGCTGCTGCTGCTGCTGCTGTTGCTGCTGCTGCTGTTGCTGCTGTTGTTGCTGTTGCTGCTGCTGCTGCTGCTGTTGCTGCTGCTGCTGTTGCTGCTGCTGCAAAAGCTGAAGATGTAACTGCTCTTGCTGTTTCTTGTAAAACTCTTGTAGTTGTTGCTGAATAAACCATTTTGACTTTAATAAATAAAGGCAAAAGTTTCATGTATTATAAATGTCCTAAACTCTTCTAGCCTGACACATGGTAGAGTAGCCATTAAGATTCACCTCACCCCTTCCCCCCAAAAAATTACATTGGATTTAAAGAGACAGCTCTACATACTTTTTTTCCCAAGGCAGCTCTGAAAATTTCCAATCCAGAATCCAAACAATCCTAAACAAAAGGTATAGAAATTCTGTATTCTAAAGGCCAGAACCAAAGTGAATATTCTAAATGACTACATCTGAAGTCCTATGATGACCTAAGAACAGGCTCCAACCCTTAGAAGCATAAACACCACCGAAGTGGAAGGAAAACTGCTTATTTACCAGAGGTTTAACACAATGTCATGCTAGAAAGCTATGTAACTTATAGGCACAATCAGAGGCAACAGCAAAGTAACTAACTAAGATCTCTGGTAAAACACATTTTCACATGGAAAGCAAATATTGAATTCTAAATCAGTTTATAGATACACAACCCTTTAATAAGCTGCACAGTGGGCTCGTTTTTATTATCACAAAAATGTTATGCGCTTGCTCTTTACCTGTCCAATTTTATTTTAATAAGCAGATACCTCTTTTCCTAAGTGATGACTATACCTAGGAAAAGAAAGCTCATGGTGCTACTTTCCACATGTGCTCTCAGCAAAGTGACCTTTTTTCCTATTTATTAGAACTTAAGGGGGAGCTAAATTGTTAAAGATTTAAAAAACAACAATTCTGTGGTGTCTTGGAACACTCCTTGGCAAATCTAAAAGTAAATGTACCTAAGAACCTAAATAATCAAATACTGATAATCAGTTACTAAATAATCAAATTCTTCTGTTTTCAACTTCATCCTTTCCCCATTCTGGTTCTAGACTTGAGTACATTCAAAGAGAATGAGAAACTTATATGCTCTTAGGTAGCTCTGCAAGTGCAGTGTGACACTGCTGGTCTAACATGCTGCTAAGTTGCTTCTGTAAGTGGAGATTACACTTTCCAATAAGCCCACTGCACTGTCCGCAGAGTGTGGACCCTCGAGCTGGGCCAGAACACCAAAGCAGGTAACACACATTACCTGCTGCAGCATCACTGCCTGCTGCTGCTGGAGGAGGGCTTGGAGCTGCTGAGGAGACAGGACCTGCTGCTGGAGAATCTGCTGCATCTGCTGAGGGGTGATCACCTGGGGCGTCATCATGGCCACTGACACAGGCACCTTGCATAGAGAGAGAAGGAAAGGGGTGTCACAATCCAGTGCCTTATGATATTGGCCCAACTGGATGACAATGTTTTCAAGTTATTTAGCACGAACGCCCCAAAATGGCATGTATTTTCCGTTGTGTAACTTGATATTACTTTAAAAACAGTTTTCTAGAAGCAGTGGGTTTTACCAGGCTCCCACTTCAAGTTTCAAATTTCAAATGTACTTGCACAAAGGAGTTGGAACTCTGGGTAATATAGCAGAAAATAAATAATTCCATGACAGTTTTCTCAGAAGCTCATCATTGAGCATCTTTTCTATGTCTCAATGGTGTAACTGAAAGCCTTTTGAAATACTTTAAGCATGTCATTAAAATAAAAACAGTTAAACAATTAAAATATTCATATGAATAACTGGTATTTATAGTTCTACATAGCATATATATAGAATATACTTATGTAACATACTCATCATCCAAAATTACATGCATATTTATAGTACTTAAAAATACATATGCTGAGTGAATTGGCTGAGTAGGTAAAGTTGCTTGTTTCCCAGCCGAATTATTGGAATTTGTTCCAGAACTCACATAATGGAAAAAAAGAACCAACTCCCACAAGTTGTCCTCTGACCTCCACGAGTGTCATGACACACTAAGTGTGGTTTGTTTTTGAAACATTTTCATATTACAAGCAGCTAAACTTATACTAGAGAGTCCAGAAATCTAAAGATTACTCAAAGATTCTCCATTAGATTTATAACAAAATGGGAACATGTTTAAAGTTTCTTCTCACTTTTTTTTTTCTCAAACTTTCTGAGGATGAACAAGGTCAAGTTGAATATATGAGGCAGAGGAAGATACCCAAGGGAAGGAAGGACTGGAGGAAAGTAGATGACGAGGAAAAGCACTAGGGAGACTATCCTGGAGAAAGCAACATTTTCTGGATAAACCAGAGCAGGATAGCAGAGAAACACAGGAAGGCTTGGCCTCAGAGGAGCATGCGCAGAGCAAGGCAAATGGCTCTGCCGAAGGCCTTGCTCGGAACCAATGTCACGCCATCAAACAACACGTCAACTGGCCAAGCCTGGAACTTCTGAGAAAATATTCACGTTGTCTCACAGCAAAACAAAAGTTAGCATTTATATGAAGAACTGCTGTAGAACAAGTTTATTGACAATGTGTCTTTGAAAACAGAAAAAAAGATTAATAGGCACAGTTCACGCTTTATTCTAAGGGTCGTTTTTAATGCGGTTCAAACTTTTCTTATCTGACACTTGACAATAAAAAAAATGAGAAACTATTAATGAAAAAGTGGTCGTAAGTGGAAATAAAGGGAAAGAAATGAATCCCAGGGTGAATTCACTCTACTTCAAACAAAACAAAGTTATATTTTTAACACTAAGAAAAATCTGTATCCTCTATTTTTCCATTATGGTATGAAAATATAGATTAATTTGATTCAGTTTTATAATATGTGAGAAAAACAATCGGCCAAATTAATCCTGTGATTTTCAAAAATATTTCTGAATTAACTCTATGTGGGCATACATATGGATTATTATATATCAGTTCACCATAGTAAGTAGCATCCTTAGTGTGTGATGTCAAGTCAGCCAGTTTAGTTGGAGACTAAAGAAGGAAGATCAGAAGCTCCAGGTCTTAGCCAGACTTTGTCATGATAAATAAGAGTAATTACAATTATGTGTTTCAGGGTGCTTTGTTATTTAAAAAGTTAAAAAGCTCTCAGTTTAATCGCTTGTTCTTTGATAAACAAATCAAATAATTAAAATAATATATTTCCAAATATATATATATATATATATATATATATATATACATATATATATATATATATGGAAAAATTCAAGCTACAAAAATGTGTCCTTTTCCAACAATGATTCACCTTATAGTCTCTTATAGTGGGGAAATTAGCACCTCAGGGGCAGAGAAAAACATGGCATAGTTTCATCTCAGGAGTGCCAGTGTAGACAGACCAGATGGTAGACAACAGAAAGACAAAAGGAAACAAATCAGGATGGAAGAAGAAGAAGGTGAACACACTGGTATGGAACCCACATGTCTACCTACAGCTATTTTTGCATAACTATGCACCTTCCATGGAGGTGATCTTTTCTTGAGAATCTTACTGTCTTTCTTTCCTGACAGTTCCTTGTTACTCTTCAGTAGTCACTTGGTCATCTCTTTTCACTTAAATGCCTATTTTTCCAAGGAAAAGTGCTCTGCGCATACAGCTCACAAGTGAAATTTCTAGTGCTATTCTGTAAGTGGAGGCCTGCCATAGTGTTCCAAAGCTCACAGTCAGGTTCCAGCTGCTACAAAGGACAGGAATTTGTAGTTCCATGTTATTGTGACCGACTTCGTATTTGGCCAAAGTAAACTGTCTGCTGTCTCTACAATTCAAAAGCTTATTAGTCAGTCCTCTCACTATGGAGAATGGTTTAATTTTACTTTAAGCCTCTTGACTTGTGAGTGCATTACAGATGGCTATGGCATAAATGTATCTGCCACGTCATGGCCATGCTGAAGTTATACAAGCATAGCTCATATGTACGTGATGCATTCACATTTTAATGAGACTGTGGCCTTCTCTGAAAAACTACTATCTGTAATAGATGAAACGATACTAGAAAGATAAGCCAGCTAACATACAACTAACTGAACTCTGTACTTCCCTAAATATGTACCAAAACACATGACAAAATTCATAATAGAGGTAGGAAAATATATCTGAAGGATTTCTAATATTTAATGAAAGCTGATACTGTCATCTAAATACACACACACACACACACACACACACACACACACACACACACTGAAACCAAGCCAATCAACCATCAAACAAAGAAATCAAAACCTGTGACTATCAATTATATTTTGTATTTAGATTTCCCAATATCCTAATGTAATATATATATATATATATGTATCTATATATATAGATAGATAGATAATTTTCAAAATTCAAAATGTCTGCACTTCTGTGAGTAATTTTAAGTGACACATTTTTGGTTTTATCCTTTTGACAGTTCAGTTATTATAGACTCGTGTGGTTTTGCTACCAGGAGCTACCTAGGAGTTCTCTGACACAAAAGAAGAGTGATTTCTTGAGTGCATGTACAAAATCTTGCTACTACACTATTCAACAATATTCAGATAAAAATAGTATCAAACTTAAAAAATTCTGGAATCACACATAGATATGGATAACTCTAGAGGAATTTATATAGCTTTTCAGTTTAGTGTGAAATTGACCAACATATTTTCTACTAGCTATAAAAACTGATGCATGCAAACATTCCTATGACTGAATAGTACTTAGATGTGTGGCAGAGGTGAGAACGGAATTCTTGGACACTTTCAGACAGAAAAGCAAAACAAAGTCTGATGGGCATAACTCAGTGGGTGTTCCAGTAAATACTTAGGTTATTAGTCAAACTCTTTAAGAGTGAAGGAAAGTAAACAGTTCGCATATCTGGGGAGATTTCCCTTTTTCTTTCACCTTGTGCTTACTATACTGGCAGGCCTAAAACTTTGATGTACCCAAAATTGAACCCCATTAATCTTTATTTTGTTATTAGATAAATTAAGCAAATTCTTTTTTTTTTTTTTTTTTTTTTTTTGGTTTTTCGAGACAGGGTTTCTCTGTGTAGCTTTGCGCCTTTCCTGGAGCTCACTTGGTAGCCCAGGCTGGCCTCGAACTCACAGAGATCCGCCTGCCTCTGCCTCCCGAGTGCTGGGATTAAAGACGTGCGCCACCACGCCCGGCTAAATTAAGCAAATTCTTAATGCTTTGATATTCATACCAACAAATACCATCTACCTGAAAAATCAAGATATAGTTATGTACACCGAAATGAGAGCAGAAAAATTCTGAGATTGTCCTGAGGTGAGTCAAGTGGTATAAGGGTAGACATAGGCATTATTCTCCAACAGAAAGGTTATAACATTAGGCTACTTAAAAGTACATGTACAATAAACATGTTTGTGGATTCTTCCTTCTCCTCATAGAAGGGGTCACAAAGTTATTAGGGCAGACATACTGCCAGGACCATATCCCTCTTCAAATGAATCTAAAAAATGAGTGTAGATGTCATAAAAATGAATTCAAAAATTGTCTGACAAAAGCATCCTGCCTTATTACAACCGAGTTTAATAGCAGCATCTCTGGAAGTGTTGAGTTTGCACATTAAGTGCATCACTTAATTAAACATCCCAATTATGTGTGGGTGATTGAAAAGGTTTTCAGCATGATGTCAGTCCAATTCTTTAATAAATGTGCGATGGA